>NC_060127.1:206814744-206830057 GCF_021461395.2 Schistocerca americana | reverse complement strand
TGTAATGTGCATTGCATCATCAAGACATATGCATTTTGATTTTTATTCCCAAAGAGAGAACCGTGTTAATTAGCTTAGTAAACTTTTACATAAATTCTGGCACATTGTCTCCTTTTCTCACAGAAAAGGGCAGTATATTAAAACTGATGAATTTTAACATCAAACATGCCAAATGTGAATACTGCGTAATTCTGAAGAAATGGCGGACTCAAATACAAGCAATGTAAGCAATTCTTTCATCCAGTACTGCAAAACAAAACTGTATATAAGCGTATAAGAAAATTGAAAACTAGATCAGCAATCAATTTTTTGCTGTGATATACTTCGTTAAACAGTTTGGCTGCATCTTAACTAAATAAAGATATTTCGTTTTCCACTGGATGTGTGAATATTATTTCAATTTCATCCAGATTAACGTATTACCAAACTACAGAAATCCCTCTTATTCAACTCCAGCACTTACCTTGCTACTGTACCAAACAAGCTTAATGGAATGCAAGCTTCAGATTTAATGTGTCAATCACACTTTAGGGTTGGAAAACATGGTAACTACACTAAACAAAGAAGGAAAAAAATTTTAACAATCTTGCTTTCTTCTCTACACAACACTGTTTTGCAGCATCAATCTAGTAGCAAATGCTAAATGTTAGTACTCTGAATGCAATGCAAGTATGTGTGTATTCATTTTTACGGCAACAGGAAAAAATATCAAATTTTTAAATGTTTAGGAATTTTGTTCTCATTCTTACCATAATCTATAAACTTAAACACATCAATGTCATTCCCATTTCAGAGGATAATTTTCATTTTCTGCTTATACATGATGAAACAACTTCTCATCCTCAGTGGCCACATTAATTAGGTTTTGTAATCTGGAGAGCAACTCCTGTAATAAAAAGAATAATTCATTACTGTGCAGGAGCGACGCTAAAAACACCCATTAACTTCAAAGCTGTCCTCCATTGGATGGCAATCGAGCATAAAAAAAAGTTACTGAGTTGTTTTCTTCTATACACTATACTGTTATACGGCATTAATACAGAACAAATAAATACTTTAATATTACGAACGCATTACAAAAATACTGTCCATTCAAATTTTAAAATATAAATAAAGAGCAAATTTAAAGCTGACAATACCTCTTTATGTTTCAATTTAGCTTCTAGCTGTTTTATATGTTCTCTCTGGATTCTCTCAACTTCTTTAAATTTATGAAGTTGAATGTTGAGAAAATGTTTGAACGGCTGCAGAGTTTCTAATTGTGTTCTAGCGAAGGTTTCAACTGTTACTCTGTTTCTCTGGGCCTGAAATTATTTAAAAAAAATTAATAAAAATACATATTCTGAAAATATTAACCATGAAACCTAGATCCATCTTCACTGGCCCCTCCAAATTGACAGGTATATTCAAAGAAATTTTGGGTTTGCAGACTGTGACCATTAACAACACTCCAGGATATTTCAGTTTGACACCTGCCGGTCATCTGTAGGTGAGTCGTTCAAGGCTGATGGAGAATTGTCCCATTACGAATTCATTAGTGTAATTCATGTGTTCTACATGGGCTTTAAGATTGTGGTAACAGAAGACCTAGTGGAACTGCTGAACTTTGTTGCTGCTCACGATGGCCATCAGTATGCTATATTGTCTCTGATTACAGCAAATCGTGGAAATGATGGGGTCCCCAGTTGGTAGCCACTATCACAGTTCATCAGATTTTTTTGTCATGTGAATTTCCATGGATTCTTTAGTAATGGAGTCCCAAAAACTTACTCCATTGAATGTCCGGTAAAGGTACAATGAATGCTCAGCTGCAAAAGACGAATGCTTCATTGACATTCAGTACAGAGTGTGCGTGTGCGCATGCATCCAGGCGCGTGTTTTCTGACAAAGGTTTTGGTCAAAAGCTAATTGTGTAGCAGTCTTAATTGTCCCTGTCTCCAACTCAATGTGTCATCTTTTCAGTGAGTAGCAATCTTTCCTTTTTCGTCTATAGTTGAGATTCCAACCTGGAGGTTTCATCATTTAATTATGAAGGTCAATTACACAAAATATGTACTAAGAGAATATAACTGAAAAATGTGAATTTGGGAAGAATGGATAATTAAAGCAATAGAAAAGAACAGAATTACTGATGAAACCGAAAACTGTGTCAAAGACAAAAGTAGTTTGTTGATCTCTGACATATAGATCACATGAACCAACCAGTCCATAAACATCTACAATTATACTCCCCAAATCATTGTGAGGTGCTTGTCGGAGGATACATCCCATTGCATCAGTCGTTAGGGCTTCCTACCATTGCATTCACGCGGGAAAAATGACGGCTTAAATAGCCCTTTATACACAGGATTGCAGTATATTCCTAGATTCACCATTTAATGTTTGTTCTAGAAACTTTCTAAGCAGGTTTTCATAGAATAGTTTGTGTATCTTCAGTTGTGCCAGTCCATTCCTTTCAGCATTTTCAGACACCACCATAAGTCAAACAACCTGGTTATGATTTGTGCTGCTCTTCTTTGTATCCGTTAATTTCCCTCATAAGTACTATTTGTTAAGGGTCCCACGCACTTGGGCAATATTCTATAATGGGTCGCACGAGTGTTTTGTATGCAAGATCCGCAATTTGCCACCTGCTTTACCAACGACTGACTGATCATTCCACTTCATATCCCTACAAATTGTAACTCCCATGTATCTGTTTGAGGTGACTGATTTCAACAGTGACTCACTGATGTTACAGTCACAGGATTTCACTCTGTGAAATCCACAATTTCACATATCCAAAAATCTAAAGCAAGTTGCCAATCTTTGCATCACTTTGAAATATTTTCAAGATCTGATTGCATATTTGCACAGCTTCTTTCAGAAGTTATTTCATTACACATGGTTGCATCACCTGTGTCAAGTCTGAGGCTCCTGTTGATGCTGTCTGAAAGGTCACTAGTATACAACATGATCAGCAAGGATCCCCAACACACTTCCCTGGGACACACCCGAAGAACTTTTACATCTGTCAGTGATCACCATCCAAGACTTGCTGGATACTCCTTACCAAAAAAATCTATAATTCAGTCACAAATTTCATTTGATACCCCCATACAATCTTACTTTTGATAATAAGTGTAGAAATGGTACAGAGTCAAATGCTTTTCAAAATCGAGGCAAGCATGCATCTGTCTTACTACTTTGATCCAAAGCTTTCAAGCAAAATAGGTCCCAAGACTATACAACAAATCAAGGTCAAGCATATTGGATGGAAGTTTTGTGGATGATTTTTACTACCCTTCTAGTTGGTAGGTGTGATACGTGCTTTCTTCCATCTACTAGACATGGTTTTCTGAGAGATCTATTGTAGTTAAAAGAGGAACTAACTCTGCTGCAAATTCAGTACAGCTATTCCATTTGGCCCTGGAGCTTTGCTCAATTTTAACAATTTCAGTTGTTTCTCAAAATCACCAACACATCTATTTCACTCACCTTTTCAGTAGAAAGAGAATTACATTGGGATAAATCTCCTGGGTGCTCCTTTTGAGAACAGAGTTAAGCATTTCTGCTTTTGCTTTGCTACCCAAAATTTCATTTCCCGTCTCGTCTGTGCCACAAACAGCCTTTACATATAACCAGAATTACCTTTGGATTTTGTGAAAGATCATCCAACAATATTCTGCTTAAGTAGTCACCCCAAATAAAATCTGCAAGTATTTGTGAATCACTTTAAATGACACACCGAACTATACAACTACCACAGCACTAGTTTCATTGTTGTATTACTTGGATGGTGTGATGGTTTGTTTTGGAATTTGTACACTAAAAATCGCAGGAATGAGTATCAAAACCATTAAATATTACCTACTGGTGTATTAAAATAGAACAGAGACTAAAAAGAATAAAAACATTTGAGAGCGTGCACATACAAATTAGTTTTATAGAGTTATATAACTGTTACATAAAATTATTATTACATATATGGCAGTTTAACAAACACAGTAAATTATATTTTTAGATACATCTGGCAAACTGGCAATAATAGTAATAAAAGACAACAAACCAGCTACCCTTGAGAAACTTCCTACCTCTCCACATCAGAGAAGCCTTAAAATAAATAAAAATTAAAAACGAAAGGGCTTGTTTATTCCATTATCAGCTAGACTAGAAGTTAATATTCCCAGATATAACAATGACTTCATTATAAAAAAATGAAACATCTGTTCTCCAAACGTTCTGAAAAGGAAAGTTGCTACTCACAATATAGCAGACGCTGAGTCGCAGATAAGCACAACAAAAAGAATGTCACACATAAAGCTTTTGGCCCATAATGCCTTCATCAAAAATAAACAACACACACTCGCCTGCAGTCTTAGGCAACTGTAGCCACACTGCGATGGGAGGGGTGACTGGGTGGGGTAAGGAGAAGGCTGTGGCAGGGAGGGAAAAGGATGATAGGATAGAGGCTGCGGACAGTGCAGTGCTGCTCGGGAGTGTGCAGGGATGAGGTGAAGAGAGGATAGGGCAGCTATGTGTAGTCATAAGGTTAGATGGAGGACCGAGGAGGGGGGAGGGTAGTGGTAGCGGAAAACAAGAGAAGTAAAAAAACTGGTTGCGATGGTGGAATGAGGCCTGTATAGTGTTGGAACGGGAACAGAGAGGTTGGATGAGTGATGTCAATAACTAACAAAGGTTGTGGCCAGGAGGGTTAGGGGAATGCAGGATATATTGCAGGGAAAGTTCCCACCTGCGCAATTCAGAAAAGCTGATGTTGGTGGGAAGGATCCATATGGCACAGGCTTTGAAACAGTCACTGAAATGAAAGATGTTATGTTTGGCAGTGTGATCAGCAACACCATTCATGGGGACAGACAGCCTGTTAGTTGTCATGCCCACGTACAATGCAACACAGTGGTTGTACCTTAGCTTGTAGACCACATGACTGGTTTCACAGGTAGTCCTGCCTTTAATGGGATAGGAAAATTTGTGTCCAGACTGGAGCAGGTGGTGGTGGTGGTGGTGGTGGTGGTGGTGGTGGTGGGAGGATGTATGGGGCAGGTCTTGCATCTAAGTCTATTACAGGAGAATGAACCATGAGGTTGGGGTTGGGTGCAGGGGTTTTGTGGGGTTGGACAAGTAGAATGTGTAGGTTTGGTGGATGGCGGAACACCACTGCGGGAGAGGTGGGTTGGATAGTGGGCAGGACATTTCTCATTTCAGGGCATGACGAGAGAAAGTCAAAACCCTAGCAGAGAACGTAATTCAGTTGCTTCAAACCTGAGTGGTACACAGTTACAAGGGGAATGCTGCTCTGTGGCCAGACGGTGGGGCTTTGGGAGGTGATGGGAGACTGGGAAGGTAAGGCACGAGAGATCTGTTTTTGTAAAAGGTGGGGAAGGGGTCAGTGGATGCTTCAGTGAGGCCCTTGTATATTTCGAGAGGGACTGCTCGACATTGCAGATGTGATGACCATGGGGACTAGGCTGTAGGGGAGTGATTTTATGGTATGGAACGAATGACAACTCCAGAAGTGGAGGTATTGCTGGTAGTTAGTAGGTTTGATATGGACAGAGGTACTGATGAAGCTATCTTTGAGGTGGAGGTCAACATCTAGGAAGGTGGCTTGTTGGGTTGAGTAGGACCATGTGAAGCAAATGGGGACAAATTGAGGTTCTGGAGGAATGTGGATAGGATGTCCTCACCCTCGATCCAAATTGCAAAGACGTCATCAATGAATCTGAATCACGTGAAGGGTTTAGGATTGAGTGTATATAGAAAGGATTCCTCTAGATGGCCCATGAATAGGTTAGCATAAGATGATGCCATGTGGATGCCCATAGCATTAGCATAGGTAATCATTTCAGAGGAGAAGTACAGTAGTTGTGGGTGAGGATACAGTCGGTCATGGCAACTGGTAAGGAACTTGTTGGTTTGGAATCCATCAAGCATTGGGAAATGTAGTGTTCAATAGTGGTAGGCCATGAGCATTACAGATGTTAGTGTGAAGGGAGGTGCAGCAATAATGATGTGCAGGGCACTGTGTGGCAAAGGGATAGGAACTGTGGAGAGTCAGTGTAGGAAATGGCTGGTATCTTTTATATAGGAGGGTAGGTTCTGGGTAATAGGTTGAAGGTGTTTGTGTACGAGAGCAGAGATTCTCAATGGGGGCACAGTAACAGGCCACAATGGGGCTTTCTGAGTGGTAAGGTTTATGGACTTTAGGAAGCTTGTAGAATGTAGGAGTGCAGGGAATGGTAGGGGTGTGTAGAGATCTGGAATCTGGGGAGAGGTTCAGGGATGGGCCTAAGAATTTGAGTAGTGACTAGAGATCCCTCTGGATTACTGGAATGATGTCACTGTGGCAAGGTTTTTAGGTGGAGGTATCTGACAGCTGTCCTCCTGCCAGATAATCCTTGTGGTTCAAATCAACAGTTGTGGAACCTTTGTCTGCAGGTACAATTATAAGGTCAGGATCAGTTTTTAGATGATGGACTGCAGATCTTTCTGCGGATGTAAGGTTAGTTGCAGGTTGAGGGATCTGGGGAATGATAGTGAGGCAAGGTTCAAGGTTAAGAAATTCTGGAAAGTTAACAGGTGGTGATTTGGGGGCAGTGGGGGTGGATCACGGTTGGATGGAGGAGTGAACTGAATTAGGCAGGGTTCAACATTGGCCTTTGATTGAGTCTGATTGGTAGAGTTGGTGGCGAAAAAGTGTTTCCACTGATGGGACCGGGGGAAGGTTGGATGGAGAAGGGACCAAACTAGGCAGTGATCAGTCCCTGCGACCTTAGATTAACTAAAACCGATAAAATCCCACATCATGAAGGATAGCCCTGAGCAGGGGCGGATATGGTCCACTGCGTGCAAGATGGCTACCAATTCTGCAGTAAAAACACCACAGCCATCTGGCAAGGAACAAAGTTCTGTGTGTCGCAGTTAGGTGTAAGCAAAACCAGTGCGACCAGCAACCATGGAGCCATCAGTAAAGATCATAGAACACTTCTGAACCCTGAAAAATTCTGAGGAGACAGGAGAACTGGTGGCAAAGAGCCATTGGAGGGACAGAATCCTTTGAATCGATTGAGAGATCAAGACAGAGCTGTGACCGAGAAGAACACCATGGAGGGGTATGTGCATGAGCGGAGAAGAGTGGCGGTAAAGGCAGTTGCTGGAGCTCAGAAAAGAGCGGCTGAATGCGGGCAGCCATGGTGAGCCCACATCGTGGTCGCCGGTGTGGCAGGGTGATCTTCATGTCTGGATAAAGGATACCATATTTAGGTGCTTTGGGGTGCAGTAAATGCGGAGCGCATTAGATATGAACTGTTGCTCGCGTGAAACTTGCAGTGGGGGAATCCCTGCCTCTGTGAGAAGGCTAAGTACGGGGCTAGTCTGGAAGGCACCAGTCGCAAGTCACACCCCACAGTGGTGGATGGGGTCTAATATCTGCAGTGTCGAAGATGACGCAGAACCATAGACAGGACTTCCACAGTCTAAACGAGACTGGATCAACGCTTGATACAACTGCAGGAGAACGGAGCGGTCTGCACCCTAGCACGTATTGCACAGACACCTAAGAACATTGAGATGGGACCAATACGTCCTCTTCAGCTGGCAAAGATGAGGGAGCCATGTCAACTGGGCATCGAAGACAAGACCCAAGAAGTGGTTGTCCACCACCTCGAGGGGCTGGCCATCAAGGAACAGTTCCGGATGAGGGTGGACTGTACGGCAATGGCAGAAATGCGTGATGTGTCTTGGCCGCCAAAAACTGAAAGCCATGGGGGAGAGCCCTGAGCGCGCCCGACAGATTGCTCCTGTAGACAGCGTTCTGCAGCGCCCATTACGGAGGAGGCAAGGTAGATACAAAAATTGTCAGCATACAAAGAGGGGGACACTGTTGGCCCAACAGCTGTCACCAGACCATTAAAGGCTATGAGAAAGAGAGGAACGCTCAGCACAGAACCCTGTGGAACCCCATTTTCTTGCCGATGGGGAGAGCTGTAGGAGGAGCCAACTTCGACTCAAAAAGAGCAACAAGAAAGGGAGTTACAGATAAAAACGGGCAGAGCACCACGAAGGTCTCATACATGAAGGGTGGTGAGGATGTGGTGTCGCCAGGTGGTGTCATAGGCTTTACACAGGTCAAAGAAGCCTGCAAGGACGTGTTGCCGATGGGCAAATGCCAACCGGACAGCAGACTCCAGGTGGACCAAGCTATCCACCGTAGAGCGGCCACAGCGAAAACCACTTTGAGTCGAGACAAAAGGTCGTGGGATTCAAGGATCCAAATCAGCCACCAACTCCATGAGTTCAAGGAGCTTGCAGAGGGTTGTAGTAAGGCTAATTGGATGGTAGCTATCCAACTGAAGAGGCAGCTTCCCTGTCTTCAACACCAGAACAACAATGCTTTCCTGCCACTGGGTAGGAGAGACTCCCTCACTCCACACACAGTCGAAAAGGGTCAGTATATGATGGTGGCCAGCCACTGATAAGTGTTGGAGCATTTGGTTATGTATCCAATCCGGTCCAGGAGCTGTGTCAAGACAAAGGGCGAGGGCGCTGGCAAATTCCCATTCACTGAATGGGGCATTATATGGCTCCGAGCAGCGAGAAACAAAAGACAAATGCAGTTGTTCTGAACACTCTTTCAGGAGAAGGAATGTAGACGGATACTGAGCCAATGCCGAACCTTGAGTAAAGTGTAGAGCGAAATTTTCTGCTACAAAGTCTGGATTGGTAAGGACAACACCATGCACAGATATTCCAGCAACCCCGGTGGGAGGATGTGGTCAAAAATTCGCCTGAGTTTCACCCATGCTTGTGAAGAGGGGGTGTGGGGTCCAATGGCAGCTACACAACGTTCCCAGCACATCCGTTTCTTAAATTTGGTTAGGTAGCAGTAGAAGGGTGCCACTTGAAGTGTTGAAGAGCACAGTGGCGGTCTTTTATGGCTGCAGCAATTTCTGTAGTCCACCAAGGGACCATCTTCACCGGGGGGAACCTGAAGAAGAAGGGATTGCTGAAACAGCTGCTGAAAGGATGGCGGCAGTTAAAGCCTGAGTAGATTCATCAACACTGTCGTGTGGCAATACGGGGGGGATGGGAGCAGAGGAGAAGGCACCTCAATCAGCCTTAGATACGGCCCACCTGGGAGGGTGATTGAGCGAGAGGCACTGAACGAAGGTCAAAACAATCGGGTAATGGTCGCTGACACATAAGTCACCGTGGACACCCCACTGAATGGAGGGAAGAAGGCTGGGATTGCAGATGGAGAGGTCAATGGTTGAGAAAGTGCCATGTGCCACACGAAAGTGTGTGGGAGCGTCTGTGTTTAGTAAACAGAGGTCAAGCCCTGCCAGAACAGCTTCCATTGTCCTGCCCAGGGAAGTAGTCACATGATTACCCCAAAGACAGTTGTGGGCATTAAAGTCCCCTAATAACAGGAAGGGAGTTGTTGAAGGGTGGTGAGGGCATGGGATGTGGGCGGCCTGTCAGGTGGGAGGCAGAGATTGTTACTGTTGTGGTCTTCAGTCCTGAGACTGGTTTGATGCAGCTCTCCACGCTACTCTATCCTGCGAAAGCTTCTTCATCTCCCAGTACCTACTGCAGCCTACATCCTTCTGAATCTGCTTAGTGTATTCATCTCTTTGTCTCCCTCTACGATTTTTACCCTCCTCGCTGCCCTCCAGTACTAAATTGGCGATCCCTTGAAGCCTCAGAACATGTCCTACCAACCGATTCCTTCTTCTAGTCAATTTGTGCCACAAACTCCTCTTCTCCCCAATTCTATTCAATACCTCCTGATTAGTTATATGATCCACCCATCTCATCTTCAGCATTCTTCTGTAGCACCACATTATGAAGGCTTCTATTCTCTTCTTGTCTAAACTATTTATCGTCCATGTTTCGTTTCCATACATGGCTACACTCCATACAAATACTTTCAGAAACGACTTCCTGACACATCTATACTCGATGTTAACAAATTGCTCTTCTTCAGAAACGCTTTCCTTGCCATTGCCAATCTACATTTTATATCCTCTCTACTTCAACCATCATCAGTTATTTTGCTCCCCAAATAGCAAACCACCTTTACTACTTTAAGCGTCTCATTTCCTAGTCTAATTCCCTCAGCATCACCCAATTTAATTCGACTGCATTCCATTATCCTCGTTTTGCTTTTGTTGATGTTCATCTTATATCCTCCTTTCAAGACACTGTCCATTCCTTTCAACTGCTCTTCCAAGTCCTTTGCTGTCTCTGACAGAATTACAATGTCATCGACGAACCTTAAAGTTTTTATTTCTTCTTCATGGATTTTAAGGCCTACTCCAAACTTTTCTTTTGTTTCCTTTACTGCTTGCTCAATATACAGATAGAATAGCACCAGGGAGAGGCTACAACACTGTCTCACTCCCTTCCCAACCACTGCTTCCCTTCCATGCCCCTCAACTCTTAACTGCCATCTGCTTTCTGTAGAAATTATAAATAGCCTTTTGCTCCCTATATTTTACCCCTGCCACCTTCAAAATTTGTAAGAGAGTATTCCAGTCAACATTGTCAAAAGCTTTCTCTAAGTCTACACATGCTAGAAACATAGGTTTGCCTTTCCTTAATCTAGCTTCTAAGATAAGTCGTAGGGTCAGTATTGCCCCACGTGTTCCAACATTTCTACGGAATCCAAATTGATCTTCCCCGAGGTCGGCTTCTAGCAGTTTTTCCATTCGTCTGTACAGAATACGCGTTAGTATTTTGCAGCAGTGACTTATTAAACATAGTTCGGCAATTTTCACATTTGTCAACACCTGCTTTCTTTGGGATTGGGATTATTATATTCTTCTTGAAGTCTGAGAGAATTTCGCCTGTCTCATACATCTTGCTCACCAGATGGTAGAGTTTTATGAGGACTGGCTCTCCCAAGGCTGTCAGTAGTTCTAATGGAATGTTGTCTACTCCCGGGGCCTTGTTTCGACTTAGGTCTTTCAGTGCTCTGTCAAACTCTTCACGCAGTATCACATCTCCCATTTCATCTGCATCTACATCCTCTTCCATTTCCCTAATGTTGTCCTCAAGAACATCGCCCCTGTATTGACCCTCTATATACTCCTTTCACCTTTCTGCTTTCCCTTCTTTGCTTAGAACTGGGTTTCCATCTGAGCTCTTGATATTCATGCAAGTGGTTCTCTTTTCTCCAAAGGTTTCTTTAATTTTCCTGTAGGCTGTATGTATCTTACCCCTAGTGTGATAAGCCTCTACATCCTTACATTTGTCCTATAGCCATCCCTGCTTAGCCATTTTGCACTTCCTGTCGATCTCATTTTTGAGACGTTTGTATTCCTTTTTGCCTGCTTCATTTACTGCATTTTTATATTTTCTCCTTTCATCAATTAAATTCAATATTTCTTCTGTTACCCAAGGATTTCTACTAGCCCTCATCTTTTTACCTACTTGATCCTCTGCTGCCTTCACTACTTCATCCCTCAAAGCTACCCATTCTTCTTCTACTGTATTTCTTTCCTCCATTCCTGCCATTTGTTCCCTTACGCTCTATCTGAAACTCTGTACAACCTCTGGTTATTTCAGTCTATCCAGGTCCCATCTCCTTAAATTCCCACCTTTTTGCAGTTTCTTCAGTTTTAATCTACAGTTCATAACCAATAGATTGTGGTCAGAGTCCGCATCTGCCCCTGGAAATGTCTTAAAATTTAAAACCTGGTTCCTAAATCTCTGTCTTACCATTATATAATCTATCTGAAAACTTCTATTATCTCCACAGTTCTTCCATGTATACAACCTTCCTTCATCATTCTTGAACCCAGTTTTAGCTATGATTAAATTAAGCTCTGTGCAAAATTCTACCAGGCAGCTTCCTCTTTCATTTCTTAGCCTAATCCATATTCAACTACTACGTTTCCTTCTCTTCCTTTTCCTACTGACGAATTCCAGTCACCCATGACAATTAAATTTTCGTCTCCCTTCACTACCTGAATAATTTCTTTCATCTCATCATACATTTCATCTATTTCTTCATCATCTGCAGAGCTAGTTGGCATATAAACTTGTGCTACTGTAGTAGGCATGGGCTTCGTGTCTATCTTGGCCACAATAATGGGTTCACTATGCTGTTTTTAGTAGCTTACCCGCACTACTATTTTTTTATTCATTATTGAACTTACTCCTGCATTATCCCTATTTGATTTTGTATTTATAACCCTGTATTCGCCTGACCAAAAGTCTTGTTCCTCCTGCCACCAAACTTCACGAATTCCCACTATATCTAACTTTAACCTATCCATTTCCCTTTTTAAATTTCCAACCTACCTGCCCGATTAAGGGATCTAACATTCCACACTCCGATCCGTAGAACATCAGTTTTCTTTCTCCTGATAACAACGTCCTCCTGAGTAGTCCCGCCCGGAGATCTGAATGGGGGACTATTTTACCTCTGTAATATTTTACCCAAGAGGATGCCATCATCATTTAATCATACAGTGAAGCTACATGCAGCAGGCAGAGATTACAGAGCAGCACCTGAAGGGGTGGGTATGGGTACTGAGGGGGAGTGGGAGAGGAGGGGTAGGAGTAGGAGGCTGAAGGCATGGGGTGAAGGGGGGTAGGGGCTGGGAAGAGGAGGGGGGGGGGGTAGGAGGGGGAATGGATGTAATTGAAGCAAAACTAGAAGTCATAGACACGGAATGGAGCAGGTCATATTTTTGACAAGCTTCAGTGTAGGGGAGCCGATCTACGGTTTTGTACTCTTGAATCCTTCTTTCTTTCTTTCACAAACACCAGGCATGTAGGCGAGTGTGGAGAATGCTATTTATTACACTTAACACAAATCGGAGGGGAAGCACAGGCATTCCCCTATGGATGGGGCACCCACAGTCACCACAGAGGTGATCAGTGGTGCAGTGGGAAGATGTGTCCAAATCATAAGCATTTAAAGCACCTCATCGGTGGTGGAATATAAGGGTTTACATCACACCGATACACCATTACCTTGACCTTCTCTGGGAGGACACCCCCCTCGAAGGCCAGGTTAAGGTGCCCGTAGCGATGCGATTATTTAGAGGGCCTCGTTGCACACGGCAGATAAAACGAACCCCCTCGCAGCTCAAGGTTAGCACGGAGCTCCTCGTCAGTTTGCAGAAGAAGATCTCGGTGGAAAATAATGCCCTGTACTGAGTTCAAAGATTGGTGGGGCGTGATGGAGACTGGGGCGTCACTGAGATGGTCACAAGCACGCAGGGTGTCAGATTGGGCAGCAGAAGATGTCTTGATGAGTAAAGCACCGGACTGCATTTTATTCATCTACTCATCGATTCAACTTCGCCATACTTATCTTCAATCGTCTCCACAAAAAACAAAGGCTTAGTCGTGGCAAAACTACCGCCATCCGTCCTGGTACAAACCAAGTACTGAGGGAAAGGTTTCAACCCAAGCCGGCAAGCTTGACCCTCCTCCCAGGGGGTGGCCAGAGAGGGGAAGGCCGAACGATCAGAAGGAGTGTCACATCTGCTACCACTTTTAGAGTCTGATACAGAATGTCCAGGATGGTGAAGCTTTTGTCGCTTCATGTTCAAGGCGTCCGCCCTAGTACCACCCTCTCCGATCAGGGGTTCACCCTGTGGCACCACCCAGCAACAGCAAGAGCCGTCTGGCACGGCGGCCATTGCCGGGAGTTCTGGTGCCCCAAAACGATGAGCTTCGACTCCTGGGCATACACGAGGCATTAACATCTCAGGTACTAGTAGTGCGAGACCTGTGGTTTCAGGGGGCTCAGCCAAGTGGGTACTTAACAGTCCCACCTCATGGACTGTCTACCGTGCTGGTGATCTAGCAGGAGGGGGACCAGGGTGCAAAGGGAAAGGGGAGGGGAGAGGGAGAGGAACCTGCACCATGAAAGCTCATCCCCAAATGGCACACACTGAACGGAAAATTTTGGAAATGGAGGTCAAACCCTGAGGGGACCAAAAACACCGAAGAGGAGATGGAAACAGCAAACTAAACAATAGCACAAACCAAAACAAAGCCAGGAGGATAGCCAGGTTGACATAAAGAAGTCCACTAAGAGGGAAATGAGCGGGCAGGGGCAAAGGAGCAAGGATAGGGAGGGAGAGGAACAGGGATGGTAATGCAGCCTGGGAAGGAAAGGAAAAGAAAAGAGACTGCAATAGCTCATGGCCCCGTCCACGCCACACACGTACTCACAAAAGGACTGTGGGCTCCCTGGTGGGCTGGGGGAAGAGAAGGTCTTTAACAAGTTCTGCATTACTGAATTTGAGAGTGGGCCAAAAGGTGAGGCCTTTGGAAAGAACTGAGGAAAGGTTCTTTATAGTGTGTCAGGTCTGTTTAGGTTCTGGATTCAGCGTGATGGTGGGAGGGAGCTTTGGAGGTTGGGGTGAATGTAGTAGACAGGGTTTGTCAGCTATGGGGGGACATGGAAGAGGTGGTGTAGAGGTGGTGGCCAGTGGTATTCCAAGGCAGGAGTAGGAAGTGAGCAGGGTGGAGAACTTTTTGAGGTCCCATTTTGTATGTTGCTCTAGGTCCTGGAGGGCAAAAGTTTCAATGTGTGTTATGGGTTCCAGGATTATTGGATTGCATACCAAGAGAGCTTTACAGATGGAGAGAAGGTTCTGCAAGGAAGTTTTGCAGGATTATGTTGGAGTGGGCTAATGATGGGCAGAAAAAGGTGGAGGTCATTGTGGAAGGAGGGGTGGCAGCCGGAGATGGGTAAGTTGATGGTAAGGACATTTGGAGGTTTCCATCAGCCAAGAAACAACACAGGAACAGTATGGGGACTGGGTTCTTGCTAGGGGTAAGAAAACTTTTCTGTATTGAAACAGATGTACAGAGCAAGGAACCATGGTGGTGGAAAAATGCGAAAAATTATGTAAATAATGTATAATGATACCTGAAAAGATTCGCAAAAGTACACCCAAATATGTGGGAAAAAAGTCACGACAAGGATGGAACGGAAGCAAAAGGGAGAAGCAAGACAAAATCAGAGCGAGTTGACAACAGCGAAAACTCACTAAAGTTGGCGTTAAGTCACAATGAGCTCAAAGAAAAAGATATAAATAATATACGAGGTGCATTCAAGTTGTAAGGCCTCCGATTTTTTTCTAATTAACTACTCACCCGAAATCGATGAAACTGGCGTTACTTCTCGACGTAATCGCCCTGCAGACGTACACATTTTTCACAACGCTGACGCCATGATTCCATGGCAGCGGCGAACGCTTCTTTAGGAGTATGTTTTGACCACTGGAAAATCGCTGAGGCAATAGCAGCACGGCTGGTGAATGTGCGGCCACGGAGAGTGTCT